>NC_041346.1:15432215-15479715 GCF_004354835.1 Perca flavescens | reverse complement strand
TATCGATGATGATGATGATGATGATGATATCTTGGGGCACTTTCTTTTTTGAAGTGCTGTCTTCCTGTTTTTTTTTTGAAAGGGGAATAATACATTTGATGGTAAGATCATTGTAACATGATTAAAAATTGCACGGTTGTGTGGTTGTTTGGCTTACCAGGGTCATAACATTTATGATGTAAGGAGCCAGCTGCCGGATTGGTGTACATGAGTGAAATTATTATTATTTTTTTTTTAAAGAGAAAGAAAGTGCTGACTTCTTTGGACCAAGTTGTGTTTCTGGTCTTGCTTCATTTCAAGCAAGAGGAAACAGCTGATTTTTTTTCATGAGTGATGCAGATGTTCCATCATGTTTAATTCTGTTTGTATTCTTTTGTTTTTGAACGTTTGTAACACTGTGATGATGACGTGATGTCATGTGGAGATGCGTGCTGTATTATTTTTGTACGTTTGTGTACAAGCCAGTAAAGAAATCATTAAACTCAAATTCTCTGTGTATGCATACATTTCTTCCTCATCTACCAAGCAAAAAGCTACATTCTCCTCCCCCTTCTCCCTTTTCCCTCCTCATCCCTCCTGCTGCATTTTTCATAGAAAAGATTGGTTTGGGAAACACACCCCTCCTCTCTCTCTTTTCCCTCCCTGTCTTCCAAACCGGGCCCAACCCAGATCCCCATTCTCTCCTTTTGTCATTCATCTGGCCTCATCCTTTCACTGCCGGGATAAAAGAGCCCAGTGCATTGTGGGTAGGCTCAGTTTAAAGAAGGGTCCCCTCCCCTGTGTGTGTTGTGGGAGAGCTGGTTTTATGTTACCCCCACACACTCAAAAACTTTCCAACACACACTCCTCTCTTGTGCTCTCTTTCTGACGATTAAGGCCCCAGCTCTGCGCTACATTTCAGCTCTCTGCTAACAACCTGCTTTTGCACTCAAGTGTGTCTTTCACTCAACATCTATTCTCTTATACTCAAAATTATCTTTGTTCCTTTCACTGCACTAACCCCTTCCCATATGCTGTGTAACACTATTTCTATAACAAACAAAAAAAAAAAAAAAAAATTCACAATCAGCTGATTTGTTGGAGGGAAACAACATTTTTTCATGTCTATTTCTGGGATTTTTCTTGTGAAATATGTACTTTGAAGCCTCCTGTGATGGTGCATTAAATGGCCCTAAAAATGGTTGGTTAAACTAACTACTCTCACTTAATTTGGACCGACAAGTCAAAAAACTGGAACACACTGATTCATTTGCATCCAAAACAGTTAACAAAACACTGTTAGTGTGTGTATTTTGTGCTGGCCGACAAAAGTTGATGTGATTTTTAAGCGAAGCCTTTAAATGAACATTTTTAATCATTTTCTTGTTCTTCTTTTTCACTGTACTAGCAGCACTTATAAAAGCACAAGATACTGGTGGTGGTTACATTTTGCTCAAGCGTCTCAACACCTGTTTACTTGAACTGAAACATTTCATTGAGTCATGTTCTCACCGTTTCATGGAAATGCTGCGTTGCAACTGATATTGCGCGGCTGTGGGAGGGTCGTGGGAAAAGGGACAATTCATCTTCCTGCATGTCGGACCTGTTCGTGTTGTAACATGTGCTGGGTGTCGACCAGCAGTCAACTGTTGAGGGTTACAAAATATGAGTAGAATAGAGAGAATATTGAGAGATTTGATATCAGTGTGATCCTGAATTTAAATTCTAAGTGATAAAGTTTGATTGTTAGAGCAGCAGTTAAACTTGCATTCCGAGCTGCAGCTGAACCATCTTTGACCTCAAATGTTCTGCACCGACACACCAAGTGCCGATCTGATGCATTTCTTTGTCAGATACAAACTCAGCACCAGGAAAGTTAGCTCCTCTAAACACCAGCCCCCTCTGTGTTTTGATGCCGTGGCAGGCTGAACGGGCTATCTGGCTTGCTGCTCGCTTGTCCTTTCCCCTCTCTCTCCCAGTCTCACTTCTGCAGGATGTTTTTGTTGAGCTGGGTTCCCTATTGTTCACACACTGAGCTGGCTGGCCTCCCAGGGTTGCTGCTGGCTGCCAGGCCACCTAATAGGTTCTTCATGTGCCTTGGCTTTCCTCGCTCGTCTTGGTCTTGCCTGTGCATTGAGAAGCATGCTTTTAGTGAGCCAGAAAACACAATACATTTTCTGGAGGAATTTTGCAGAGAAAATCAGATAAAGAATTGTTTGGGGAATTACTTTAGAACAGCATCAAAATGACTTTATTAAAAAAGTGAACAGGCCACTTTGGCATATATAATTGGTTACAGCCCTGTGCATGTATTGTCTGTTTTGGTATTTCACACATAAATCGAGTAAATTATTGTTGGTGCATCGATGTTACAGCAGCTGCAATCAAGTGCATCTGTGTGATTATCTTCCATCTCCATTCAAAAGGCCATTGTTCCGTGGCTCATAAAATATTCATATGCATGCTTACACCCCTCATTTGAAGGCTTACACTTGATATGTAAGACACAAGATTAACTGAACATCTTGTGATTTGTGTAAAACACAGTTTAATTGGTTTTGCAACACTAAATTCCTCATTTTATAACGGCTCCTGTTCAACATGTGTACAATGATGCAAGCTTTGATTATGAGATCCCCCCCTGTGTATGACTTCCTCAAAGTGCTTCGGTATTGACATGATTGCTGTCTGGCCACATAAAGAGGAACTTAGAGAAGCGTTAAACAGTCTTTCCAGTATCTTAGTTTTGTTGCACCTGTTAAGGCGGGACAACTTATGCTCTTATCATTCTTATTAGTACATAGGGTTTGGTGACGTCACTTCTTTCCCATGGTAGCTCAACCCAGGCTCCACCTGACTGGAGGTCTCATCAGCCAGAGCAACTGAAAATACCTGCGTGGGTGTATATATCTTTTTATTTTTAAAAGGTATTCTGTCTTTTTACCTTGCATTTAGTCATGAACACAAATTTGTGTCCAAGGCCAGTGTTACAGTGCTTTAACTGCTTGGTCAACAACAGTGAAGTTATTTTACAGACCTGAAATTTATTTATTTTTAGCCACATAAATCTGTAATTTGCTATATTAATTTTATATGATGGAATACAACCAAATTTAAACCTGCATTAATTGATTTTTTTTTGGCCATTTCACAGAAAAGACAAGTAGACACTTTCATATTATCACCTTATTAAGTTGATATGGTGAACCTGCTGGCAAGAGTTGTATTTGTGTCCATCTGTGATGTGATGAATGTAAATCCAAAACTCTTTCTCCTTTTAGCTCTGTTTTGGTCTCCACCAACTCCTCTGGGAAATATCTGTATCTTTAGGCAGACTCTGCTGGTGAGCTGGATGGCCTCAAGCAGGATGTTAGGAGCTGTGGTGTCCTTTCGTCAAGACTTGACTGGATCCGGGAGTGCCAGTGCCCTGGCACCGGGGGGCAACCGGGTGAATCTTTTTCTGTGCTGATCTGACGGCCACAAGGAAGGAGCTGATGGGATTACATTTCAATAGAATTGTACCTTGTACGATCGTATATTCTTGTCACATAAACTCTTAACCAACACAACGTAGTGAAATCTGAGCTGATAGCTATATCTGATTCAATTAAAGTAACATGATATCAGCATTGTTATTTATAACTGTAAAAAGTTCAAACAATTTCAAATGTCAAATGTCATATTGAATCTTCCAACATTACCCACAACTCAACTCTAGAGTCAGTTGCTCTAATGATGTGATCTTTAGGTGACCTGACTGAGCGCAAGTAGAAAAATCATAAAACTTTCTTAATGTTGTAAAAAAAAAACTTATTTAATGTTCCACTTCTTAATTCAAAAGTTACATAGGCTTGCTTTCTTTAATTCACAGGGAGTGATAAACAGTGAGATTGAGTTTTCCTCCATCCATCTATCAGGACAGGTATGTATGTCTAGCAAGTGCTATTGATGGGACAGAAGTTTATTTTGATCCTGTATAGTTGTGGCCTTGGCAACACCTGGTGTCCATAATCATACCCCACTGTCTCATTTCCTAACTTATCAGCACATTTTCTGTGGATTCATCCTTTTTGACAGTCTTGCACTATGTTGATTACTTTTTTGCTCACTGTCATTTTGCAGAATGGAGCCCACCAAACATTTAAACCGCAGCCCAGTGTGCAGTGAAGTCAGCACAGAGTCAGCAATGCTGGTGGGTGACAGTGAGCTTGAAATCCTGCTGATACAACACTTTCACTCCAAAAACAAAAACATGTCTGTCGCTAAACACGACCAGTGAACACCCCCTCCCCAAAGTCTGCCTGTGAATAAGAAGGGGAGTAAAATAAATCAAGTGAGCGAGAGAGAGAGAGAGAGAGACAGGTGGTCGGGCCAGTCTTTTCCTTGCCCTCCGCTCCTTTTTGAACTTTTTTTTTTCTTCATTCTTCCAGTTCATTCTGTGCTTCTTTCCATAGCGCTAGTGACAAGGCGCTCCATTCACTGCCTCATTCTTCCACCCCTCCCTCCTTCCTCCATCTCCCTCACACACCCCATCCCTCCTTCCCGGCTCCTTTGTCTAGCTTGCAGGGGTCTGCTTTAGCTGCTATTCACCAGCCAGACGGACCACCATTGACTGGAACCCCCCATCCTCCCCCCTAACATCCCTCCCTCCGACAAACACCCTCACATACACATATGCACACAGCAACCTGGCCATGCCCCACCCTACGCCCTGTATCAGGCAGCTGCTATGCTAATAGGGAGGAAGGGATGGAGGGAGGGAGGGATGAAGAGGAAAGACAGAGCAGCCAGCCTATAGTAAAGAGACAGAGGGAGGGAGAGCAGGGAGAGTGACCCCGCTCCTCCATCTCCATAGCCATGCCAGAGCAGCAGCTCGCCTCCTGTTACACAAAGGGAGTCCCCCGGCCCTCCTCCCCCTTCTCAACCCTCTTCCCCCTCCTTCCACCCCTCTGTTCCCCTCTTTCTCATTCAAATCCATTTTATACCCCAGTGGTAAAGGGAGCTGTAAGTGCAGTATGTAAAGTAACCTTACTCCTGCCCTGCGGGCGTAACCATTCAGGGCTCAATACACAGAGAACAGCCTGCGTGTGTGCGTGCGTACATACGTGCGTGCGTGCATGATCTCCATTCCCCTGCTTTGTTTAGGACTGCAGCCCATACCTCCACATACACACACAACTGACACCTGTCCTTGAGTCTAGTTGCGCCTCCCTTCATACTCAAATAGTGTTGGACACATTAGAGACATGCATTCTTCTTACACACACACACACACACACACACACACACACACACACACACACACACACACACACACACCAATCACTGTCTGGTATTGAGTAATTTATATTTAAGTACAGTTATCAATTTATTTGCTACCCCAAGCAAAAATTATAATACAAGAGCCCTGCAATAAATGCTAGCCCTGCAATGAATGCTAACCTAATGAAAGTTAGAATGTTCAATGAAACTGATTCAACTTTATAGTCATTTTGGAGGATGTAGTTTCAATTGTTATACTGATAGGTGTTACTAATATTTTGTCCAAACCATTTATATCATGGCGGTTGGCAAGTGAATGAACTAATGCATATATTGGCTTTTATGGCTGAAACTCATTTGCATTGCTTGTCCTTAGATAGACTTTGCAATAAAAAAAATACAATAAAATAACATTACAATAAAAAATGTATCATTGAACTTGATAAAACCTTCAAAACATAATCTGAAGAGTGATCAGGCATGGATGTTGCATAAACAGTTTTTATATTACAGTTAGGAATGAGGCTCAGATGTATTGTAAATACATTTTATTCACATTCCTTATGTTTCTCATATGTTTTTACATTTCATCTGCATGTAAGCCAATTTGAAAGTGACTCAATTTGATCAAAAGTCATGTTTAATAAGCTACTTCATACAATTTTAGTATGTTAGACTGATTGTAATTCAATGCCGATGGCTGTGTGTTGGCATGTTTGTGTTAGCAGCTTTTTCCTGGTATCATGTGTACACATCTCTTTTGGTGTGTTTTGGGGAGGGGGGATGTGTTGGCAGGAAGGCATCCCTCTCTCTGTCCCTCCTGTTCTGTTATTTACCCCTGTGTAGTGTGACCCTGTGCCCCATCAGAGAGGCACGTCCCATTTGACATCTGCCTATTTGCAGGGGGAGGGAGGGAGGGGATACAAGGGGTGGGGGACCCATATGGAGCTTCCACCTCCCCACACCCCCCACCCCCACCCGGCTCAGCCTTTAGCCATCCCTCACACACACACACACACACACACACACACACCACGTCTCCTACTGCCTGCACCCTTTGTTCCTCTGTGTGTGTGTGTGTGTGTGTGTGTGTGTGTGTGTGTGTGTGTGTGTGTGTGAGATGTCATGCCATTCCAACACACAGACCTGCTGCAAGCTGGGTGGGAGAAGTAGGATTGAGGGCTGTTTGTATTGATAGCTGTTTGTATTGATAGACAGACACATAGATAGATAGATAGATAGATAGATAGATAGATAGATAGATAGATAGATAGATAGATAGATAGATAGATAGATAGATCAAAGTTCAACTACTCCGTATCTATGCACATATGTCATTTGGAAAGATGGATAAACCCACCCACCCATCCATCCACACCTAAATCCTGCTGTCCTTATGTGTTGCATGATAGAGTGTACCAATTACCCTGTATGGATTATCCTCCTACACAATGATTCAGTGTGCTAGATGTACAATGACCAGGCTGGCCGCGGGGCTGGATCTAGGCTAACGAGCTTGGTGGAGTTTAAATTGCCCAGTGTAGCACTGACAAAATACTGTCTGTGATACCGCACTCTGTGACAGCACATTCTCTGTCAGGGCCTGCTGCTTTTGTCTGACAGTCTGTTTACGATAATACCTCTTGTTAAAGGGCTTACGGTGAATGAGGTTGTTAATACATATTGTGACACAGCTGTTGCAGCAATTTTTTCTATTGCAGTGAAGAAAATGAGGCTCAGATGGCTTTGGAAATTAAACTCTACATGCATTGGCTGAATTGTTTCTTTCTAGCTAGGTGATTGAGCGCGCATCCCATCCTATATTTACAGGGCAGGTGCAGTGGAACAGCAAATTAAGGGAAAGGGAAAAGCAGAGAGTCCAAACTTTATTGACATAGGATCGAATTTTTAAACATTATGAAAACATAAAAAAGACATTTTAATCATTTAAAAAAAAATAATCCAGCATTCATCAGTGTATATATTGTGCTTGTCTGCGATGATATATAGTTTATATTTGCTCTTAACCTACACCATAACACTTGTCATTCTATACATACTTGTATCCATGTGTTGACATACAGCAATGCAATTTGCTAAAATATCCTTTAAAAAACATTCTATATATTATTTATCTATAAGTGAACCTTCAGGTCTAGTTGTTGTGAAATATTGAAACGTATCATCTTATTTTTATTTTTTTTTATATAATTTTTTGGGCATTTTTAGGCCTTAATTGATAGGATAGCTGAAGACATGAAAGGGGAGAGAGAGGGGGAACGACATGCAGCAAAGGGCCGCAGGTCGGAGTCAAACCCGGGCCCGCTGCGTCGAGGAGTACACCTCTATATATGGGCGCCCGCTCTACCAACTGAGCTATCCAGGTGCCCAAAAACGTATCATCTTAGTGATTAAACTGACACTTGACACATTTTTAGACTGTCAAGAGTCAGCCTGGCTGTGTAATGTTTGTGATTAGTGCATACTGCATACAATCATTCATATATATTTATAAATATGTATGTATATGTGTGTGTGCACATGTGTGTATACATGTGTGTCGGGGAGTAATTATGGAGAATAAAGGCCTGGTTGTACACAGTGGAACTGTGGGGTTTGAAGTGAGATGGAGGATGCTTTTCTGTTTGGCTGAGCAGACTCAATAGTCCCATTCAGCCAGCCCCCTTACTGCCCATTGTGTTCCCACCACCAGCCCTCCACACGCACACACACACACACACACACACACACACACACACACACGGCTGCATGGACTCAGTGGAATTGGAGTGGAGGCCTAGAGGAGAAAGAGGGATGGGTGAGCTCCTGCTGAATCTAAGAGCGGTTGGGGTGGGGCGGGGGGGGGAGGGAGGAATAGAGGGGAAGAAAACAGCGCTGGGTGGTATAGTAAAGGGATGGAAATAAAATTGTGATGCAGCGGTATCTCTGAAAATTAATGTTCAAGTCTTAGTTGGTATAATTATGCTGCAGAAAGTTCATGTTTTCCAGGAGTGGCGTCATTGCAAATATTCAAAATGTTTAGGTGCTGCAGTGATAAATGGCATTTTGGTGGGAAGTATTTAGATTCTTTACTCAGGTAAAAGTAGCAACACCCCAATATAAACAAATTCCATCATAAGTAACAGTTCTGTGTTCAAAATATTGCTTCAATCGTTCGTAATAAAAGATTCCATTCATTTATTCATTCAAAAGCACATGAGCATCAAAAGTATATGTATTGAGTATGTTAGTTATATTTATCATATATATCACTGTATAAACAGCATTTTAATATTTACAACATGACGAAATCTGAGAAGTAACTAGTAGTAACTACGTATAGCTGTTAAATAAATGGAGTGGGGTAAAAAAAATCACAATATTTTCCTCTGAAATGTAGCAGAGTAGAAGTATAAAGTAACCTAAAATGGAAATACTCTAAAAACTAAATGTGCTGTTTGGCACATGTTAATGTCCAGCTTTCCACAGTTTCTCAGGTCAAGACAACACATGTTGTCACAATCTAACGTCCTAAGTTAGACCCCTCGTCCAGCAGTTAACCAGCTCCACACGGCAGAAAGAAACCTCACACAATAGTCTGTATACGAACACACAGTGGTCACACAATAGTCTGACTTGGGGTATAAGGAACTCTGGGGTTAATGATCGTCGGCCATTGGTTTGGAGCCCATTAGGCCATTGATCTGGCTGCGTCTTTTATGCCACCTGGGGAAAGGAATGTGTTGGGTTCCCTATTGTGTCTGTCTGCGAGTGTCACAGAGTGGTCATATACCCTCTCTGTGTGTGTGTTTGTGTCAAAGAGAGGTTAATCAAAGCAGAATGGACCAGAGTGTCACACACTGTGCAGAGACAGTGGAGGATTGAATATTGTTAAGGTCAGTTGGGCAAGGGCCATTTGCTCTGGATTGATTTGAAAGCAGAAATCAGACTTGAAAACATTTAGGAACTCACACTGACTGTATACGAACACAGGCATATTCTGATAGTTTTACTCAACATGACACACACTCAAACACCACTGCACAATGCCTGAAACACCAGGGAGGTAAATAAATGATAATGCAGAGCTCAGCACCTTTGGGGACTACGTGAGGCGCATACATACACGCCACGCACACAAAGGGAAGAAAGGAGCTTCATTCATAGCTGCTTCTATTAGTTGGCTGAATTTATCGCCTCTTCTTTAAAAACAATAAACTTCTCCATGGGTGGAAAACAACTAATTACAAGCACTCTTGTTTGTTTAATTGAGCAGCTTTTTCATGCACTTCTACTTTAAGTATTTAAAAATTTGAATAGGTATACTTTGAAAATGTATATTCACTTTTAAAAAAAAGGCTGCATTCTTTCTTTCTTTTTTTTCCACACCTGCACTTCTTTGCCATTTTTTCTGGATCTGTTCTTTTTGGACCAAACATCTGTTGGATCTCAGACATACTGAAAACACTCAGATGACACAGCTGGGGTTTAGGGGAGGGGGTTAGCGGGGTCTTTAAATGCCCGGAGCTGCCAGTTGGTCGGCCATGTAATCAGAGTTGAACTTGAAGAAGAGAGAGAGGGCCTAGGCCTGTGTGTGTGTGTGTGTGTGTGTGTGTGTGTGTGTGTGTGTGTGTGTGTGTGTGTGTGTGTGTGGAGGGGTCCTCTGTCAGCAGACAATAGACAGTTGCAGCAGCAGCAGCAGCTGACCAGAGAATCCCTTCTTCTTTTGTCATCCTGTATAATGACGTCTCCACCACACACACTCTGTCTCTACCTCTCCCTCCCTCCCTCCATCTTTGCCCCATCACTACTCATCCCTCCTCCCTTTCTGCCTGATTTGGCAGCAAGGGACTTCTGCATGTTCTCTTTCTTTCGCTCTCCCATCCCTCTTTCATCTTACTCCCCTCTCTCTTCATTTGACCATACCTCCCCTGTAGACTTCCACATCTTCTTCTGTCCATCCTGCTCTTCGTAGACACATGTTCTTTCTATTTATTTTTTGCTGTGTGCATGTGTCTTTGTATGTCTGTGTTTGTGCAAGTGTGTAGGTTTGTGTATATGTGTTTTACAGACTTTGCTCCTAAAGAATGTAACTTCAGAGACACTCTCCTCAATCAGTACATATCTCCACTACAGGCCATCTGTGTGCAACGTGTGTATTGAAGTCTTTTTCACTTTGTTAAGCATGGGGGCAGGGCCTTCCCTTTACTTAAAGGTTTGGCAGTGTTTTTACATGTCGAATTTAAGATCTGTTTTTTGGGTTGGTGGAGGATTTTTCATTTCAGTTATTTGCACTGCTGGAAGAGTTATTCAGATCCTTTACTAAAGTAAAAGCACAAATACAACAATGTCCAAATATAAGCCCTGCATTCAATATTCAAGTGCATTCAACAACATGTACTTAAAGTATCAAAAGTCAAAGTACTAATTCTGCAAACAAATTGACTATAGATTATTATAAATGATGTTATACTGCTGCATTATTTATAAGCAGCATTTTAATGTTGAGCTGAAGCTAATGTAAACTACTTTGTACACTGTTGATGACCCTCTAAAAGATTACAAGGCTGTGAGATGATTAATTGGGGGAGAAAAGAAGAAGAAAAAAATGATGCTACACAAATATGTGTTCATGTTTATATGGTCTTTGCTTTTATTGTGAAATGATGGATAACTACTACACAACGATTATTTAAATTAAACATCTAAAAAGTTTAGGTGGGGGAATAACTTTTGGTGGAACAACTCATGAACATCTGAAATGTGAAAAAACTGTGCCTCCAAACTGTAAGTAGCCTACCTATTAAATGTACATGGTCAAAATATTCATCCAGAACGAAAAATGCCCACAAACTCATTTTTTCATATCTCCAACTGCGAGACAAGTTGTATCATGATTTGGGCAGTGTGGACCCTGAGGAGGTGTTACAGTAAAAGGACTGGTGAAGGCCTGGCGGGGTGAAGCATGCTTACAATCTGGAGGTCTACAGCTTTATATGGACAGTAGGGGGAGTATTGTGTAGAGTGGGGGAGGATGGAGGTCTGGTTTTATCCTTCTAATGGTCTTGAATGTTAACGCTCCGTACCTACTTTCTTAAACCTTTAACTAGTTAAAAACTAACAGAAGTTGACTTTCTGTATCTTATTAAAAACACTGTAAGTGCAGACTTGCACTGCACCATACACTGTGAGACGAACTGAATAGTGTGTGATTAAATCCAGTTTCGGATTCGGATTAATTTATATGGTCAGCCAATACAAAGAAGAACCGCATTGAAGCATGGTGGGAACTTTCCTGTGAAACATGTGGTTAGCTCAGCCTGTCTATGCAAAGTTCTCTGCACTTGAAGTTATCACTTCCTCTCTCTCTTCATGGGAACTTGCCCACAATTTTTCCTCTCTCTCTCTTGCTGACTGTGACTGTGTGTGTATGAAGGTGTCTGTATGTGTTTATCAGTTTTGAAAGAGTTTTTCTGGATCTGAACACACACTCAGATGACACAGCTGGGGTTTAGGGTAGGGTGTTAGCGGGGTCTTTAAATGCCCGGAGCTGCCAGTTGGTCGGCCATGTAATCAGAATTGAATTTGAAGAAGAGAGAGAGGGCCTAGGCCTATGCATGTTTGTGTGTGTGTGTGTGTGTGTGTGTGTGTGTGTGTGTGTGTGTGTGTGTGTGTGGTAGCTCTCCTCCAGGTGATATGGCCTGGTACGGAAGGTCACCGCTGTGATGTCACTTCCCCTTCCTCTCCGGATATTCCCAGCATTCTACTGCCAGCAGCCGGGAACTCTGGGAACTAAGAGCAGGAAGCCTGGCTCCGAGATTGAGAGAGAGAGAGAGAGAGAGAGAGAGAGAGAGAGAGAGAGAGAAGGTTATCTGGTTATTTTTGCAACATTGAATGACTCATTTTCTTTTCTATAAAAAATATATAAATAAAATAAAAACATAAGCAGCGAGGAGAAAGTTAAAATAGAAGACGGAAGTAGAAGAGCTAATGACAGGAATGAGGACGGTGCTGTTGTGTAGCCTACAGTCTACTTTTACTGTATGTGTTGATTGATATTATATGAAATACATGTGGATCATCTGTAAATGGAACAATACCGCCCCCTTCTGGCTATTTCCACTCAATGAAAAGCGTGTAGATGACAAACCCCATGGATGTATTACAGTTTTTTTCGATTGCTAAACGACAGTAGGCACAACTGGAGTCACATGTGCAAAACTCTAACTATAGTCTGCACAGCAGCAGTTCATGTGGACCAAACTCTAGTTTGTTTTTCATTGCTTGAACACAGTTTTCAAAATTCTACACACTTATCCCATGACTTTAACCACAACGTGCACAACACTGTAGATTTACAGCACTTTGTTCAAATGCTAACACACTGCTGTCAAAACTGTTAACCACGCATTCAAAACAGAATAGATTTCAGTCTGGTGCCTATCAAACACTGCTGATTGCAATTTTAGCTGAAAGCCTAAGCAGGTGTCTTATTTTAGACCAGTTAGTGAACATATATGGTATTTATATAGAGAAAGCTCAGAAAGCCTTTTTTTTGTATACAAACACCAAATAAGAATGAAACAATTATACACTGTACAGTTTGAGAGAAACAAGTGAAAGAGCAAAGATACCAATATGTCCAGGTAAGATGTCTGAGGTTATGTATACAGCTATAAAAAAAAAGTGAAAAAGACTATCTTTACATTAGTAAAACTGTGTTCTTACTGTTTTTCAGAAAGTAATGGCGGTGAAAGCAATAGAAACACCACATTAATTTTTATTTAGAGATGATTCAGACATCCAATGTGATGAAGAAAACTTGCCACATGATGCTGGAGCGAGGCAGGATTAGTCACACTATTCTTTGTTACTGTTACGTATGTACCTTTAGTTTTTTTCCCCCAGTAATTCCATAAATTACTAGAGACAAAATACTTTATTGAAGAAAACTGCTGATTTTCATTCCTTCTTTTTTACCTTATGTAAAAATTGTCATGCTATACAATCTATATTTTTTCCTTAAATAAACTATTGAGTAGTGTCAAGTCACTCAAATAGTTCAAACTGTAAAGATGAAAAAGTTTGTAATTTCTGTATTGGTGTTTGACGCTAGTGTTTTTACCCTCAGTGTGTTCTGAGTGACAGTGTGTGTTATCTCAGTGAGGCTTGTGCATAGTGTTTGGCTGCACTGAGCCTGTTTTGCAGCTGATGTGAACTGTTTAGCTCAGGTGACTGTTGGTAGTGCAGACTGTAGTTTGAGTTTTGCACATGTGACTCCAGTTGTGCCCACTGTTGTTTAGCAATCAGAAAAAACTGTAACTGTATGGATGTATTGCGATTGGTTTGATTTCTTCTTCTTCTTCTTCTTCTTCTACTTCTTCTTCTTCTTTTTTTTTATTCATAATAATAATAATACAGTAATAATAATAACAATAGCAAAATCTTTTAGTTCTCTAAATATGACCGTACAGCATTGATATTACAACAAATAAACAACATGCACACGTTTTTGTGCATGAACAGTTGATGACCAAAAAGTAATTCACAGACGAATACAATATTACCTACATGTTGAGGTAGACCATGATACTCAATTAGCATAAATCCAAATAGACGTTTTTGGGATTTTGGAAAAGGTAGTGCTGCGTAAAAAGTAAGTTACTGTAAACATCAATCACGTATATAGAGCATCCGTCTAGCTTTTTTATTTATTTTTACAGCCTCATAAAATTAGTCAAATTAATAAAGTATCAACAAGTAAGAAACAAAGTTTCACCTCACTGTCTCAGCCGAGCTGCAACAGAAGGTGGCGGTAATGCACCTAATACGCTGGTTGTTAACTGCCCTAAAAGAAGACGACGAAGAAGAAGACGGCCAGTGACTAACCTTATTTACAGGAGCTGAACTCCCCGACTTGCTGCGTCATATTCCCCAGTCGGCTTTGCTGACTTTTCAGACCGACATTTAGATCATACATATCTCTGGCAAACAGCTGACCACAGAGATAAATACTGTTTGCGGTTCTTCCAACACAGCTAGCTTTAGCTAGCGGACCCCATAGCAAAGAGAGCCAGCTAGTTGCGTAGCAGCGATGGAGTGGCTGGGTAACGGGGCTTCAATGTACCACGATGAAGAGTCGAGCGTTTACCCAGCTTCAGCAGCCAATGGCTTTAGTGGTGTTTATCCTCACCAGCAGGTAATTAGATCATGCTAGCGGCCGGGTTGTTGGCGGAAGATACATCGCAGAGGTAACTTAATGGTATTAAAATAATGCTAACTAGCTAAAGCTGGTTGGGGGTAAGTGAAGTGAGTTCATTCCAACTTCGATTGCTTGGCAAGTTAACATTAGCAACGTACAGGCTCGTATCTGTATTTCCAATAGTAGCTAATGTATTTTGTTGCCTAGTTTTCTACATGTTCTGTCATTACCTTATCAGCTAGCTATCATATTTAGCCAATAACCCGCATCGTGCACAACACCAATGTGTCCAGTCTGCATGCTGAAGTGAATGAATGCTGACCTCATGCAAACCCAGAGTTGCACAATCAAGCTAACTAACCGTATATTCCACTTTAACGCGTGGTTATACAGAAAACAGATCACTTGCTTTATCCTCATCCTGTCAGGACGTGGCTAAAATCAGCACCAGAGGGAGATCATCCATTTGTGGGATGGTGAGATTAGAAGCCACAACAAGCAGAGCAGCAGCTTACTTTCACTATTCTCCCAGGTCCTCGGTATTCTCAGACACTGACAGCTGTATGTGGTGTCTGTTGTTGACTAAAAAAGGCGTTTGGCTGTTTGTTAGCCATGATAAATGGAAACGAGGCTTTATTTTTAGCCCTCCCTGTACTAAATACAGCATGGCTGTGGTTATTAAAGCTCAAACGCTAATGGCTCTGGCGTGATTCAGAGTGAGTGGGTAGTTTGTTGGTGTCAGCTGTTCACTGTCGTCATTCTCCGACTATATAGGCCTACGTATACAAAACTTTAGGAGGAAAAAAATGTATGATAATTAAAGCTTCAGATCAAAACCCCCAAAGATAAGATTATCAGGAGGATGTTGTCAATTTGACCCCCCTTTGTGTGTAAAAGTTTTGATTTGCTTTTGTGTTAGATGTGCATATTTTCCTCTATTCTATTTATAAAGCTTATACCCTTTGTCTTCATTGCAAAAGAGAGCATCCGCAGGTTCTCAGGCAAGTCAGTGCAAACTTTCCATCAGTTTAGATTTAAACACCGAAGTGCATTAAGGTTAGCTAATTTACCTCTGGTTTTGTTGGTAAAGAAACCGAAAGTAGAAGTAGTTTTGAGGTGTACCAAACACTGTTGTAGGTAGACAAGAAATATTAGTTGCCTGCTCTAAAGCACAATGTGTATGTTATGAGTCTCTGACAGTTTCTCACGTAGTCCTAATCTCTTTTTCTTTCATTTACCTTACAGCAGTCATCGCACCTTTGTGATTGTGCCATGGCGTCACTCTGCCAGAGCCAGCAGCGCTGTTTAAAGGCCTCTATCGTCTCCAGCTGGAGACTGGCTGAGGCCCAAGATCAGCTATGCTCTCTAGGCGTCCACAGCTCTGAGTCCCTGGAACAGGAACGTGCTCGGACTCTGGCCTGCCCCACAGAACTCACGCACACTGAGGAGGAGTGGCGCCGCAAGGAGAGCATGCTGGGATGTCAGGAACCCAGCCGCAGCCCTGTGCTCAGAGCTGTTGGGAGTTGGGACGTTTTTGATAAGGTAAGCAAACAGTTTGGCTTTTTTCAGAGCTGTAGTACTTGAGTGGACTCAAGACATTTTTCTATTGTCTTGGACTTATCTTGGACTTGTCTTGGAGTTCTTGGTATTGGGACTCGGTCTCTGCCATTGGACTCGCTAAATATTGTAATGATTTATATTGTGTTGATTGTCTATTAACATTTTCTTACTCTTATTTGACTTTGTGTACCTACGGTCTACTAATCATTTAATAACGTTATCAAAAGTTAGTCAATATCTTCTCTCTATTCCAGAGTATCATCAATGTCCATAACCAACCTGTAGAAATGGATCAGGACAAGTGCAAGACATTTCTCCAAAAGTACGACCAAGAGCTCAAGTATTTTGGTAAGTGAGATGCCAAATATGAAGTTTCTTATAAGTATGATCTTCCTCAGACTAATGGTAAAAAAAGGTTTGGGTCTAGTATGTTTGTAGTTAAATAAACTCATGTCATCATGTAGCTAGGGTTAGGGTGGACCCTAACTAACCTAACTTTTTGAAAACACTCCCCTCTGGCAGGAGGCTGCGGTCCGCCAGGACCAAAACCTCATGGGTCACAAGAACAGTTTCTTCCCACCTGCAGTGGGCCTCTTCGACAAGGCCTGGGACCCCCACTGACAGTCTCTTAACCCCACACCCTCATTCACGACACATTACATTAAAGCATATCCTGAACTGTTACCCCTGGCCATTGCACATATACATAATGTGAACTTTTGCACATCCCCTGATCAATATTTTTGCACACCCTACACTTAACCATATAGCCTTCCTTCTTTCCCTTTCTAAAACAGTTACATTGCATGTTTGTTATAGTGTCTTCATACATTTTTGTAATATATCTATTCTGTATTTATATTCTTGACTGTAGCAGTACTTATTGTTTATACCCTTTTCATATGTTTATTGTATGCACCAAATACACAAAGACACATTCCTTACAAGTGAAAACATACTTTTTTGGTAATAAATATAATTCTGATTCTGAGCTATTCCACTTTTTGCTTGAAGATTGTAGCAGGTTTAGGCAGGATTTCTTCTCCAGCTTTACTGGAAGAGATCACATTTCGTTTTCATGTGCATACCTGAATGAAGTTTTATGTAGGAATTTTAACACATTACACCCAACTGTGGTAGAAGAAGGCAAGTCACCTACTGTTTTACAGCAAACTCCGGTTGGTGTTTTATCCAAATGATCCTTACTTTGTATGTAAATGTTTGTGCCTCTAGCCAGCCAGGTAGTTTGTACTGCAAACTACTATACTGTTCTGGACGAATGTAAAATACAGGCTTTCTTAGTGTGGAAGCAGAAGTGCTGTATAGTTTAAAATCTTGAGTAGAAAGCAACACGCACACCACTTCCTTTGTCTCCTCTGTGTTGCAGGGAATTAATTCTTCCATTTCCAAAAAAGACAGAAAATTCCCACACACACATGTCACCTCTGCATTGGTTTATGTGGTCGGTCAACGTTTCGGTAACAAGGACCTTTCTCAAGACACATAGTAGTGACATAGTGCTTAAATACAAATCATGATGATCCACAGCTATTTTAAAAATAGGGCTGGTATTGTTCAAAAATGTTCGACACCTATACCGTGACTTTGATACTGGTTCCTGCACGATACTTTTTCCGATTCCAATTTCATAAAATCCATTTTAACAAAAAGGAATTGCATTATACATTATTGCACAAATCTTTTTATTTATTTTTCAGCTCCTACTAAGTGAGCCCGTCTGTGTACAGTAGAGTTTTTCATGCGTGTCTCTACGACGTGTTATGTTAGACAGCCAATCATAAACATTATTAGATTTTGGTAGAAGCATGCTCCATGCTTATTGGCTCACTGATGCTGCAGAGATTTACTCCTTAGGTATTGAAATTGGGAATTGAATGACAAGGCATTTTTTTATACTAAAGAGGCAATTCGGTCAGTGCTTAAAAAGTATTGAATTTGGTACCCAGCCCTATTTAATAAACATGCAAAATACATCAGTGGGCTCCACAATCTCTCTACATTTTAAACTACTGCAACCATGTAAACACATGCACCATCTTTTGCTCTTGCTTATCTGCATATTTCAATAAACATGCAAAGTTCTTTCTTTTTGGAAATAGTTTAAAATGTTACCATGAGAAAGCAGGCACCAATTACTCACTTCTCATAAGGTGTTCCAATTATAGATAAAATGTTAAAAAATGTAACTACTATGTACAAAACTCTCATACTTGTTTGCTGTAAATATTTCTGACATCTATTTTATTAACATAGTAACATTCTCACAAAACAGTAGCAAGCAACTGAGTTTTCTTTGACCGTAGTTTAACATGCAAAATCACCCATATGGTCTTTTTTTTTTATGTCTTCCAAAAACAATAGCCTATATGCTTTTTATCCATTTGTCAGGTATGTTGCGGAGATGGGACGACAGTCAGCGGTTCCTCGCAGACACGCCTCAGCTCATCTGTGAGGAAACGGCCAACTACTTAATTCTGTGGTGCATGAGACTACAGCAAGAAGGGGTAATGTACTGAAAGGATCAGGCCGGAGTTATTTCATCTTTTTATTTTCAACAATAAAACCTATAGTCTGTATAGTCACAGTCTAATATACTTAATGCCTCTGTAGCAGAGAACTAAGTTTCTGTCAAAAAACAAATGAAACAGATACGAGCTATCTAATTCCAGTGGGTGGCATATTGCTTTATGATGATGAACACGGCCAGTGTAGTTCCTCTTAGCTCGTCAAACTAGAAAGGCATTGTAAACATGGAACCACGTGTCTGAACATGTTCACTCTGACATTGAAAATACAGTTGTTGGGTAGTTTTAGCATAAACTCCCTCAGTGCCAACCACAGTATTACACTTTCTAATTAAGAAATGGCCTTACCTGCTTTGTTAGTGGGTCCTGATTTTACACTAACGCAGTGTCACACAATATAAAGGTGTTGGAAGTACAGAATTTACCAATGTGCTGTCAGTGCTTAACCTGATGAGCCAGATGGTTCGTTAACACAGAACCATCTGAGAAGCCATCATTGGAAACTGTTTGGAAAAGGGCATGAACTTGGCAGGTGGATGAACCATCTGCCTATTACGTCTACCATTGTTGTTTTGAACGAACCGTCACAGCCGTCACACACACCTAAACTACGCCCGTAGATTCCAGTAGCTCCTTAACGGACGTTAATTGGTTCGGTACACTGGTAGTTCAGACAAAAATGCATTACTTCAAGCCTGACAAGATGATTCAACAAGATTTTCGTGTGATATGTAGTCCCGCGATTCTTTAGTGATCGCCTGATATTGCGAGAGTCCAGCTGCTGTGCAAGGTAAGTCAACGCTAACCTCTCTGTAGAAATCTTTTTTTTTTTTTTTTTGAGGTGCTTTGCCACTGATAACATGCACACTGATGATCCAGTGATTTTACACTCCTACGTAGCTGTAAACACACCATATGCAACAGCACATGCTGCATCGATGAATTCATCGATAGAATAGAATTCAATCATTTTAAAGCATAAGTGATGAAACATGATTTTAAAATAGTGTATCGAGAAAAAAGTGTTTATGGTTCGTGGACAGTTGCAGAGGTTAAACAGATGGCTTATTGAGACACACAAAACCAGTGATTGGTTTTGTGTCCTGCAGAAAGAGGCACTGATGGAGCAGGTGGCACACCAAGCTGTAGTGATGCAGTTCATCCTGGAGATGGCGTCGAACTCTCAGCAGGATCCTCGAGGCTGCTTTAGACAGTTCTTCCATAAAGCCAAAGTAAGACACAAGCATCTGATTAATACTGTGTGTGAATGCACTGCACCTTCCTTTGTACCTACAGTATCTGTGGCTTTAATTCTGTTGTATGCAGGAGCATATATATGGCAAGGCTCTATGCCTAATTAAAATTTAAAAAACAAATTCCCCCTCAGAAAATATTTTCATTTTTAAGCTATGTTTTGTAACATATTTTTCCTAATATTGTTGCCTTGGTTGCTGTGTAGGAGGGACAAGATGTCTACTTAGAAGTCTTCTATACAGAGCTTGAGGCCTTTAAAGACAGAGTGAAAGAAAACGCATTCAAGTCTAGAGGTGATACACCCAACAACGTCGATCAACAGAAAACTATCACAAACTGCATACTCGACCCCAAAGAAGCCCTGGACTCTTTACCTCCAGTAAGTGCTCCTTATCTCTTTTTCATAGGTTGTTGCCGTTACCTCCCACAGCTAACTAACACACAGCAGGTAACGTTAGCCTACCATTACCTAGTAATGTTAGCTGGCTTAAACACGGTTACAATACTGACAGCTAAACGGTGTAAACTGTGAATGTATTTCACTGGAAAGGATTCCAACACTGGGACGTACAACAATCTGCAGCTAAAGACACAGAGGAGACTAGCTGCACTTTGAGACAGCATGAGCACTACGCTGTAAACAACAGAAGGGACTTGGTGTTGCGTTTGGGTACAGCTCCGTAAGCCTGTGTTGCGTTCATAGTTGTTGTGAAATACCATCTAGTGTTTCTTCTTTTTGTCATTTAACAGCAAATGACTGGTGAAAAAAAAGTGTTTAGAAGTTATTGTAATTACATTTTAAATAACTCATTTAAATTGAACCATTTGGCCTTAGCAATAAACAAGCTTTTCTTTCATCTTAAATTTTGTATTCATGTTTTGTTATTTAAGATAAAATACTATTTCAGTTACACTCTTAATAGGACACATCTGCTGTTTTGCACAGTTTATACAAATAAAAGGTTCATTTCATTCTGTTTAAAAAAAAAATTGTGAGAGTATCGTGAACTTAAAATCGTGAATTGAATCGTGAGTTGAGTGTATCGTTACATCCCTACCTGTGATTATGTAGAACTCCTAAGGTTCATCTTCAGTTTGATGCTGGAGCATAAGTACTCATGTTCTATTTCTTAGTGATATCATTGTGTAAAAAATAAAACAAATAGCTATTTAGTAAATGGTGACAGGTAAGGACCTGTGGCAATTAGGAGAACCTGGAGTAAAAAACAAGTTAACACTTCTGGCCACAGGAGCTGCCAAAAGTTGGATTTCTTCATGCTGCTGATGTTATCAGTGAGACAGCCTTTTTGTTGTCTTCCTTAATTTGAAACTCCAACTTCTGCCATACAGTAGAAACTTTATAGTACATCCTCACTTTTAGTTTTACTTGACTCTGTCAAATGTGCTCGCTGGTGTTGTGATGCCTCAAGCTAAAACTTGGTAATCTAGCAGTAGTGCGAAAGGGAATAGACAATAAATCTAATTTGTCAGGCATCATGATCTCCACCATAGTGGATATTGTCTCTTTTTTTCCGTACTAAAAAAAACCTTGTCTCAAAAAAGATTACATCACTAGCAAAGCAAATCAAGTCAAAATCGTTAATCATTTGAGCATAAGCTCGCTAGGGCCTGCTCTACGTGTAGGTATTAAGTCTGTTGTACACAAATCAAAAATGGGTTTAAATGGGACTTTGGGTTATGGAAGCCTAGGAAGCAGGCGCATGGCGCCGACCTCCGCTCACTAGCTTGCTGAATTTAGCCTTCTACCGATTCTTTAGTGAAATAATTTTACACTATCCCTGCTTCTACAAGCGGTAACACTGGAAGTGAGAACATGCCACCGAAAAAGAAAGAAGGAACAACAACGAGGGAAGATAAAAACCGTCTATGTCCCGCACCGTGACCTATGGCGTTTTTCCATTACATGGTACCTGCTCGACTCGCCTCGACTCTACTCGACTCGCCTCGACTCGCTGTGCGTCCGTTTTCCACATAGACAGTATATAATGGACCAATAGACCCCGTTGCTCTGGACGGAGACCAGTGAAGGCTATTAGAAGCACTTTTCCGGTGATGGCCAGCTTTACTGCGCAGCCTCCAACTGAGAGAATGTGACGTGAGCAACGTGTCTGGAAGTCTTCTGGTAGCTGTGCCAAGCGAAATCTCAATCATTCCCAATCTTACAGAGACGGAGAGTGTAGGTGTATGTAAGGAGATAACCTGGGCACAGGCTAATTACTGCTAACTAATATGCTAGTTAACATTAGTAATTAAACCTAAACAGCTCATGTAAGTCGAAACTGCCTGCGAGCTTCTCCTGTACTATACGGTAATTCCTCTACTATGCAACAGTAAGTCACTTGGTTATGACACAATTGTTAGCTTATATTTACAAAAACGTCTGCTACGGAGCCATAACGTGAGGTACAAGGTAATGAAGCCTTTTATACATTGTCGTGCTTCTTTGGAACTAAACAACGGACAAATAGAGTCTTCAAACATTTCTGATGTAAAGTTATTCGCAGTCAAGTGACATAAAAAAAAAAATGCCGGTCAGCGGAATGCTAACAGGAGGTGATGGCCAGTTAGCAACAAAATGGCGCCATAGATAGCTCGAGTTCTGAAGCGAAGCTTACCCCCTTGGTTTTCCATTGCAGATTTTAGTATCGCCTCAGCGTGGCTGGTCGTCATAGCGACTGCCGTGGGCGTGGCTTAGTAGCTTGCTTTTCCCATTGACATATCCCCGACGGATTTCCTGGTTCTCCGTCTCCGTAAACAACATGATATCAAAGAGATGGTTAACGTTTACTGCTCCAGATTTCCCACCGTGGTCACATATATATGACTCTAGAGTCGCTACTCGCTTTGTTTCTCTCACATATATATGACTCTAGAGTTGCTACTCGCTGCGGAGATAATCGCCGTCACTCTCTCACTTCTCCCTCGCTCACTAGCTCCCCACACACACACATACGGCGACTCGACAACACATGCACACACCAGCGCACCAGTATAACCATCAGGCCACTTGTATGCTAGGGAGAAAGCTCTGCGTGGAGCCTCTGGCAGCAAAAAAACACCGCTGGCTAAACTATTTAAAAATGCCGTCTCTCGCTTGCAATGCAGTGATCAGTGACACTTCTTTCCAACCAATCAGCAGCCTGCAGGGTTTCACGTCACCTTCTCGGCTCGCCTTAGCTCGCTTGGAACCTCGACTGAGCAGGTACTAAAAAAAGTACCTGTTAGCAGTTACCAGGTACTTTTTTTCGTAATGGAAAACCAAAAAAGTAGAGTAGAGTTGAGGCGAGGCGAGTAGGTACCATGTAATGGAAAAGCGCCACTAGCTAACAACCCCCCACAATTGGGCTCGGCAACCGACGTCACTGCGCGGTGCAATCTGGGACGTAAACAAGAGGATGCCGCCATTTTGTGAGGCCACAGTTACCATAGAGAACAGAAGTTACAGTTACAGTTACGTTACAGTTACACGAAAATAATAGTGTAGAAAAACAATGTTAAGAAGTCGACTAAAAGAACAAAATGTACTACAAACTTTTACCGGACACAAGAAAACGTTACTTGGAAAAGATGACATTGATCGGAAATCTGGATCCGTATGAGGTGCCTGCAAGAGAATGTACTCGAAACCCAGACGATTTACCTCATTCATATCCGAGATGGAAAAGGGGATACAAAGGATTGAGTCCATGATTGAGGGACGCTTGACTAGACTTTCTGAAACGATGGAGAAAATTGTCAGTGATAACAAAGCCATTGGTAACCGAGTCAAGTGCGTCGAGGGAAAACAGAGTGAGTTTGATGACTCGCTAACTGCCTTGCAGCGTGAGCTGGATGACTACAGGAAAAACACAGGGTGAATTGAGAGAGCTGAGGGAACAACTGGACGACCAAGAAAACAGAGCCCGCAGAAAGAACTTGAGGCTGGTCGGCTTCCCAGAAGGAGTGGAGGGGAAGGACACAGTGGCATTTATACAAGAATGGCTACCCAAGATACTTGATATGGACAGGGACATTTTCAAACTGGAGCGTGCTCACAGGTCCCTGTTACAACGCCCAGCAGACGGCGCTAGACCCCCCGCCATTGTGATCCGGCTCCTCCGCTACTCTGACACGGTCAAGATCATCAACGTAGCCCGGGAAAAAAGCTCATTGCAATACGGCAATTCAACCATCATGATCTTCAGAGACATGTCTACAGCCCTGTACAAAAAGAGGAAAGCCTTTGTTCCACTAAAACGGAGACTCAAAGAAAAGAACATCACTTTCAGGCTCCTACACCCAACCACCTTTTCGATGGACCTTGAGGGAGGGCGACGCACCTTCACAATGCCGCAAGCTGCTGAAAATTACCTGAGGAAACACCACCCGGACGTGCTGCCCCAGGAATAACCATCTTCCCGGATACTCTGGACCAAACACCTCGATCCTGTCTCATGTCGTACCAGAGGGACCACTCTCCCGGAGGAGATGGAATACAGACAGCGAGGGACGGATAAGACTGCCTCTGGTTGCCCGGAAAATTCCTCCTCACACCCGGCGCCTGTTTTGTATGGTCCCGCCTGGCCGCAGGATCTTCGTATTTATCCCGATCTTGTCCCTTCCACGCGGGCCTCTTGCTCTCTTGGGGGCCAGACGGACGTTTCCCTCCAGCATCACAGTGGTCGAGATGTAAAGTTATTATGTGAGTTGTTTACTCACATCATGGATCCAGTATGTGAGTAGTTAATGGGGCACACATGCGCCCAAAAGGTCTATAAAATACTCCAAAATGTTATATTCACCATGGGCAACATCGGAACTGTTATTATATACTGTGAATTAATGGTGATCCCCTTTTTTTTTTTTTTTATATATGCCTTTCTGCACAAATATAATTATCACTTTCTTTAATCTTACTATACATAGTTGTACAGAACAGAGAATAGTTGATTAAGTTGCTAATACTAGGTGGTGTTATCATGAGGTACTGTTTTCATATACCACAGTTAAGTTGTGTTCTCACTTAAAAGGTTGCGAATTTATGTTATGAATAGGGTTAAATGGCTAGCAGATTACTTAACTTTAAAGGAGGATTGGCTCAGTTTTACAATGCAGCAAAATAGGTTATAGCTGCATTAAAAAAGCGTCAGGAGGAATAGGGGTTTGGTACTTCCTCAGTTGGGGAGGAAGAAGGTCAAGAGGGGGACTATAGGGTTTAGTTTGACTTCATTCACACTTCTTTTTTTTTCTCTTTCATTTCCATGTATCATCTATTTTCAATGGACAAGAGATAGAAGTGTATCTTCCAGATGGGACAGCGGCCAGCTGCTCTAATTGGTTACCTCCGACTGTAGTTACTTTATGGGAGAAATAGATAAAGGATATGACAGCTGCAGTACTTAGATTCTTAACATGGAATACCAATGGCATCAATAATCCGACAAAACGCAAGAAGGTACTTAATTTTTTGAGAAACCACAGAATAGACATAGCTCTACTACAGGAGACCCACCTAACGGATGCAGAGCATGCCAAACTGACACGTCAATGGCAGGGGCAGATCTTTTATTCCTCCTTCACATCCCAATCTCGAGGTGTGGCCACATTGATTGGTAAAAATGTCCCGCTACAGGTGGATAATATTGAGAGAGACAAGCAGGGAAGATACCTGATACTTAAAGGCTCCATAGCAGGTGAATCTATCACACTAGTTAATGTTTATGGCCCAAATTATGATTGCCCTCAATTCTTCCAGAGTTTGTTTTTCACATTCACTTGCCCTCCTAGTGAACTCATTATAGGTGGGGATTTAAACTTAGTTTTGGACCCTTCCAAAGATAGGTCCTCCTCAAATTCCAAAACCTGTTCTCAAGCAGCTAAGGCACTCAAAAAAGAAATGGCAGATTTTAATCTTGTAGATATATGGAGAGTTAGGCACAAATCGCTGCTCGAGTACTCTTTCTACTCGCATGCTCATAAAAGCTATTCTAGAATTGATATTTTTCTCATTCATGCTGACGGAATCCATTTTATTTCCTCATGTGAATATTTGGTCATGACTCACTCGGACCATGCCCCTCTCATGCTCCTGATGGCTCTAAAGACCACCACCCGTAATAGCAGGCTATGGCGATTCCCCACACACCTGCTTGTTGACGCAGATTATAATGCTCTTATAAGACGCAAGATAGACAGTTTTCTTAGCATTAATAAAGGAACCGCCTCGCCCGCCGCTGTATGGGAGTCCTTAAAAGCCTATTTGAGAGGTGAAACTATAAGTTATGCATCATGGAAAAAAAAACATTACATGATGAAAACTAACACACTTGAATCAGAGATTAGGAAACTTGAAAAGACTCATAATGAAATGACCTTTCATCTGCTGAATAACAAAAGAACCGAATACAACACGTTAACCACTCGGGTGGTTGAAAATGCCTTGGCCAGAACTAAACAACAGTATTTTGAACATGGGGATAAAAGTGGTAAACTATTAGCCTGGCAGATCTGAAAGCTCAAGATGCATTCCCTCAGTTAAAACCAAAGAGGATGCCACGATAATCAATAATCCCAGACTTATTAATGAAACCTTTAAAGATTTCTATCAAGACCTTTACTCCTCCCAGGGTGTAGATACTTACAAAATGAATAACTTCCTGGAGGGTCTGGCTGTTCCGGGGTTGGCTGCGGAGACACGGGATAGACTAGAGGCAGACATTACTAGGCAGGAAGTTTTAGATGCAATTGGAAAGCTTTCAGCAGGAAAATCGCCAGGGCCAGATGGATTCCCAATGGATTTTTATAAAACCTTTGCATCTACCCTACTCTCACCTTTAATGGAAATGTTTAAACATGCAATTGAAATCCGCCAATTACCTAAAACTTTAGAACAGGCACTGATTACTGTTCTGCTAAAACCAGGCAAAGACCCAAAACTCTGTGGCTCCTATAGGCCCATAGCCCTCTTGTCGTCAGAATACAAGATATTTACCAAGGTTATAGCTACCAGACTGGAGAAAGTGATCCCTAGCCTTTTAAATAAAGACTAAACTGGCTTCATTCAAAACCGTTTTTCCTCCGATAACATTTGTAGGTTTCTTGATATTATTCACTGTGCCGGACAAATTAACATGCCTGTCGTTGCCCTTTCTTTAGACGCCGAAAAGGCATTTGATCACTTAGAATGGCCTTTTCTTTTCGCAGTCTTACAAAAGATGAACTTTGGCCCCAACTTGATAAGAATGATACAGATGCTATATCTTAACCCGGCAGCAATGATACAAACAAATATTGATACCTCATCTCTTTTTTCCTCTCTCACGTGGCACGCGCCAGGGCTGTCCCCTGTCCCCGCTCCTCTTCGCGCTGGCGGTAGAACCGCTCGCAGTTGCTGTTGGAGCACACCCAGCCATAGAGGGCATTATGGTTGAAAACGAAAAACATATCATCTCGCTATATGCTGACGATATTATACTGTACTTGACTAATGTGGCGTCATCTCTCCCTGCCCTTTGTACTCTGTTGGATGAATATAGCTGCATTTCTGGGTACAAAATAAACAAACATAAAAGTGTGGTAATGCCTCTAAACCCAGCTGCCAAAGGATTATCGAGGGGAAACATTTCTTTTCATTGGGAACCCTATAAGCTCTGTTATCTTGGAGTACAGATACCCAATCAACTACACCAGATTTACTCACTCAACTATGAACCCCTGCTTAGAAAAGCGGAAGCAGATTTGGAAAGGTGGAAGTCTTTACCTATATCCCTGATTGGACGAATAAACTGTATAAAAATGAACATTCTACCTAAATTCCTTTACCTATTCCAATCCCTTCCAACTCCAATCCCCAAAACCTTTTTTAAAAAACTGGACAGACTGATTTCTAGATTCCTGTGGAATCGTAAGGTTCCCAGAGTAAAACTCAAAACCCTCTGTCGCCCCATTGAACAAGGAGGTCTAAACCTACCTGACTTTCAATTATATTATTTGGCTGCACAATCCAGAGCTGTTTGGACCTGGATTAAAAACTTAGAGCATCCTCCAGCCTGGAAACAGATCGAACAATCTCAAACAGCAAAAATATTGTCAAGCATTCCATTTATTCACTCCTATCACAGTCAAAATTGTTTTACTCAAAACCCAATGATAAAACACACATCTAAAATATGGCATGAAATCAGAGCAAAGTTCCAAAGTGTCCGCGCAATATATAGGTCTACCCCATTCCATTTTAACCCTGTCCTACCTGGGGCACTGAGAGATGGCATTACCAGAGAATGGTATAACAGAGGCATATGTACATTTGGACATCTATATGAGCTTGATAATCTGAAATCCTTTGAACAACTGAGAACCTCTTATGGGCTCCCCTCGGCACATTTTTTTAAATTTCTACAAGTTAGACACTATATTAGAGTGCAACAGGTTGGGAAACTCACCTTTTTAGAGGATTTTCAAATAGAGAGTATGATACAAGACAAGCATAATCCTAAAGGTTTTTTATCCTATGCCTATAACAGACTCATGAGCCTCGCAGAAAACAACACTCTTAATGCAAAAACTATGTGGGAAATAGACATTGGTCAGGCTTTTGAGGACTTTGAATGGGAGGAGATTTGTAAGAGCTCCCAATCATTCTCCTACAACAGTAGACATAAACTCTTGCAGTTTAATCTTATTCACAGGGTTTATCTGACACCTCAGCGCCTTCATAGGATGAATAGTAGCTACTCGGAATACTGTCCCAGATGTAAGGTTGAGGCAGGTACTCTTCTACATATGTTTTGGACATGTAGTGGTCTGGAGCAGTACTGTAGAACCATCTTGGACATAGTTAAAGCGATTGCGGGGGTGGAAATCCCAACAGACCCACGATTGATGCTGTTAGGGGATCTATCAGTTTTACCAATCAATGCGAGAGGCAACACTTGCTTTATCAGACTAGCCCTGATTGCAGCTAATAAATGTATAGCCATTCACTGGAAAAATGCGGAGTCCCCTGGGGTTTCTTTGTGGCTTAAAGAGCTTTCATCATACTTAACGTCAGAAAAGATAATGTTTAATCTTAAGAAAAAGCAGTCCCTCTTTGATGCATGCTGGGGAGGATTCGTAACCTTTCTACGTACTAAAATATCTCCTAACTATGATGCCCAGGGTCAAACTTGAAAACTGTGCTGCAGTGTTCTTAAGGGAGTTGCTGGCACTAGTGTGTGTTTGGGGCTTTGGTGTGGCTCTAATCCACCCAAAGTGTGGGCAAACTGCCGGAAGGTTGAGTGTAACACAATGCTATATAAGACAACGATACAGTTTCATCCAAGCCTGCTCCTGTTAGTACGTTTATCTCTTGTACCTACAAACCTCTGTACTTTTTATCCGTTGTGTTTTTATTTATTTAATTTTTTTTTTGTGGACAACTGTGGATGTGGCATCAGTATAATAATTGCTATCCTAAATTAACTTATTTGAATCACTTTTATTTATTTAATTATAATTTTTATTTTTATTATTACTAGGACTCCATTACATTGTTGTTGTTGTTCTTGTTATTGTTTGGAAAACTTTCAATAAATATATTGTTAAAACTATAGTGCGCAACTATTTTATATTAATGACCGTCTGTTACATTCAAGCCATATAGTTGAGACAAAGCCAGTTAAGCCTATTAGCTCCACAAAACACTCTGTATTTCTCTCAGTATGGCTATGTTTACAAAATGGTGTTGTCCGGCGACATTCGCACGCAGAAGCTCGAGTGATGCGTTTTACATCACAGCTGAGAAAGGACAACAGCAGCATTCCGCTTTGGAGACAAAGAGGACATCAAAATTACAAGATAATTAGCTCTTCTGAAGAGTCCATCATGCTTTTTTAATCCTCTGTGTTTTAGCGACTGTGTGGAGGAGGGGTGGGGGTGCAATGACCGAAGGCTTGAGTCATGTAGATGCCTCACTAGTGTTGTTTTCATTACTCAGAACTCAGCAATATGGCTTTAACCTGCATAATAAATAAATGAATTAATGTAATATATTTTTTTATTAGGAGGAATTACAATTGTGTTCCTCTTTTCTACTAACTTGGTCTTTGTAATTGAAAGCTTCTTGTAAGTGAGAGGGAGTGAGTCCTCCTCCCCTCTGTTGGCCCCACAGCTTGACTAGCTGCCAAACATCTACACAGAAAGGAAAAAAAAAAAAAAAACATCCTCTCCTTCTCCCAGAGAGGAAAGATGGCGACCTAGGTCCTCCTTTGTGCTGTGTTTTTTTTCTCTTAGCATTTCTCTTTGCCTCAGTTTTAACTCCCAGTTAATGACTAAGGAGTGATTGGAGGAAAATACGTTCACGAGAAGTTGTTCTTTATAAATAAAAGCACACGTTTGAGGCCTCCAGATTTGTTTTAGTTAATGGTTAAAATCTCTGTAGAGGAGAATTTATGAATTCGCAATCAAAATTCTAGTTTCAGCTCAGATTAGGGCATGAAATGTTAAATAGGCTGCGTGCAGTCACATAACCATTATAATCCTCTAACTAAGCAACAGTAGGTTAATCCCACAGAGTCTATCTCCAGCTCCATTTAATCCTATTTTTGATTTCAATTTGTGCACGACAATCCTCACCTGTCTGTTTTTTTGATTGTCATTGGACCCTCTTGTCTTCCTCTCCTCACTAGGTGGCAGAGTATCCTATGAAACGTTGTTTGGAGGCTGGACTGTGGACAAGCACAGTGAGTTGGACAAAGAACGACGCCACAGAAACGGACGATATACGCATGATGGAGACTTCCTAGGGATTGTAGGATTGACCCCTGCTTTTCCTCCATCTCCATCGCCTCCCCATTTAGGAACAACCTGAGTTGTAAGCCCTCTTCACACAGCAGGCTAGGCTGAAAACACCAGTGCAGAGCAGGAACAAAAGGAGGCATGATGAGTCTTTTACGCTGCAGGAAAATGTTTTTTAAGGCAAACATTTCTCAGTGGTGTCGATTTTATGCCACTGTGGTTGGCCTCTGGTGAATTGGTTCCTGCAGTGTCTCTTGTCAGCTAAATGCCATAACCCTGGTTTTACAGATGACTATCCTTCAAGCTGGTGTTACTTTTTATTTCTCCTAAAAAAAAAAAGAAACATCCTTATATGGAAGCATAACAAACTGACAAATTGAAAATTAAATCCAGACAACACAAAGAATACTAAACCAATAAAGTCTTTGGGCAGTTAGGTACCAAATCTAATGCCTAAAGTAGGACTCGGGTCAGAAGACATCTGCGGAGTATTGTTATAGCTGCTTAAAATGAATCATGAGAAGCAGACTAGACTAGATGGTCTGGACTAGACTAGATGGTCTGATATATTGTGCTTGACCTTTTAGTAATGCAAAGTATCTTAAAGTAACATTTAATACTACCTGATGTGCTAGTGTACAGTAACTACTGTAAAATAGAGAGAATGTGGTCGATCAGCAGATACGATCTATTGAATAATTTGATTATGATACAGTTTACCTGAAGGTGAAGCCGTGGTGTTATGTATGGAAGACTTTTCTCTTGTCACTTGTCATACCTTTTATATTTGGTAATAACATACATGGCCTCACATCTTTTTATTATGTTTTCATTGGTTTACTAAAAGCTAGTCTGCTAGATGTATGCTAATGAGTAAAGAGCAGTTTGTGTGTGTTTTAATGGCACAATGTGTGAATCTGGAAACTAATATAGTGCTTCAGTTGTGGTTACTTGGATTTGTGTTTTCTCCAGAATTTAACTCGTTGGTCTAGAATTAAATTACAATCAGAAAGCAAAACATTTTGGTTTAAAAGGTCTTGGGTCAGATTCACCCTACAGGCCTTGGTTTTTGCAGCTTTTAGACTCACAGCTGATATGCATTTACACAGTATGGGTTTGCACACAACACGCAGGTCTCAGGCTCATTATCATGAGAGGATAAATAATGCAATATGTGTGGGTGGCTAAGTCAGTTAGCTGGCTCAGTGTTGTCTAAAATGAGGGACAGGGATGCTTCAAGATGGAAGCTTTTGGTGCAGAGGTTTCAACTTAAACTTGGCTTTTGTCATACATTATTGTGTCATTACCTGATTGTTGCCATTCCTTGTTGTGCCAGAAAGGCCATAACGAGCTGCCTCTTTTGTTGCTCAAGGTATAATAAGAGTTGATGTTTGGTTATCTTTGAACACTTTGCTGGACGGCAGGAACGTAAAGGTCGGAGCATGTTACAACTTCAGGAGTGGGAGAGTTGATTGTAATTTATGCATTTCTTGAAAGACGGCCTTTCCAAAAAAAAGTATTCAGAGTGTTGTCTGGGGAGGCTTAAAGAGGCAATTACTGTAATTTGCGTAAGTAATCAGACTACCTCTTTTACATCTACCATTTACATGCATCTTTGACATTTAATCAATTAAATGTCCAGTCCATATAAAACAGAAGATGACAGTAATAGTTGTTCTTCATTTGGCTGCATTTGCTCATATTGTCCTCCTCCTGTCCTTTTGTGGACAGAAATTATTCAGCCTTTCAGAACACTAGTCAGGCTTAACATAGACAAATAATGAGCTTAAGACAACAGTGCATGCTTTTTTGTATGTGAGACAATATAACAACTCAGCATATATAACATGACAAAGCACTCCGATTTTGACGCAGAAAGGCGTTATAGAGGGACAAAGTCAGCACAATTTTATGAGGATATTTGGGACAATCTTAGTGTAAATGTGATTTCTTTTTTTCTCCATATCCTGATGTTATCTGGGTGCAAGAGGCATGGTAAATGTAAGGTGTAAAGAGGACACTCACTTTTGCCAGTTTGGTTGGTTATAAGTCATTACCTGAATTATGTTCTTCTTATGAATTTTTTTTTATCCGGCATTGAGATAATCAAAGCCTCAAATTTCAACTGGCACACAGGTGATGGTAATGAAAGGGTTTACTAGGCCTGCATTGGCTTTGTCTATTTATTTCTCTGGTTCGGAGTACAACTAGCTTACATTTTCTTTACCAGCTTGCCATCTGGAGCATCCAGCATCTAAAACCAGACCACAACTGCAAGTTTCCTTTTATCCAAGTGTTCTGTGCAGACTGAAGTCTGTGTGTTGGTTAATAGTTCACAATTCTGGGATCTACACCTGAGAAGGAGCTCAAAAGCACTGGTATTGGGGGGGTCTGATTGATCCACAAAGACACTATTGCTGTATTTTTGTGTGCAGAAAGGAACTCTGCATCTGAATGTTTCCTGCACTTTATATGTCTCTGCCGTTTATTCTTCCTCCATAGCATATTTTGATTTTGTCACCTTTTTTTTTTTTTTTTTTTTTTTTTTTTTGCTGTGTTCCCAGTCATCCAGAATTGAATCAGAAATTCTGTACATTTTTATTTTACAAGCAGGCTTTAGATGCACTTGTTTTGAATTGTATGACATTTTGTTTTACTTTTTGTATTCTTTTTGCTGACTTTTTGTTGTCGAGGCGTTCAAGGGAGCTTTTGCCAGATTTATCAGGCTTCCAATTAACTGTCCCATTGATAATAATCTTTATTGAACAAGAAGGAATCTACTGAGCAACACAATCAGTTAGATATTTACTGAAGACTGTGGAATTAAAGTTACCATATGATGCATTAAAGCACAATACATGTGTTTATCACATAAAGCTACCATGTGATGCATCGTTGATTCTGCAGTGCACCTGTAATTTCACTATCAATAATTTCACAGATTTATGTATTTATTCTCTGCACAGTGCTGGTGTTGGGCAGTGCACATATAAGAAGAATCATAAATACCATACACACAAACTGACGTATTGTAAGCAGTGAAGCTAAAGCAATGTGCTGTGGTGGTCTTAAATGTATTTCCTTTTTTTGTCCACAGTGACTTATCAACTATGCAAAACAATTGTATGGCTTACACTGTTGTACTAAACCTGTGGCCAGTGTCCATGGTGTCTCAACATCCTAAATTATTTAAAGACTATCGCTAAATTTGTGACTGTGAGACTTAGTATAGGAATTTCAGTCACTTAGCCGTGAGCTTTAGGAAAAGTATACACTTCCAATTCACAGTAGGCTGCTATAAGATTTGGTTTCTCTTGCCGCTGTAAAAACTCAAATATAAAACTAATGCTCAATGTTTGTGTCTTGTCAACTGCTACAGTTATTTGTAGTCCTGCCGTAATTATACAAAGGGCTCATCTGGCATGAAGTTGAGTTGCATTGTGGGTAACCGAGGCACCAATAAAAATGGGGACTACTGGGGACTCCCGAATACTTTTTTCTTTTTACTTTTTAAGTATGTACTGAAGCTGCCCTTACAAGGTACGTACTCTTGCATGCAGTTTGCATACAAATGGGAAATACTCCTTCATAACATTGCAATTTAAACTTTGACCCTCATGCTCATTTATGCTGCACAAAGGATTGTGGGTCAGAATAGCCAGAAAAGCATGCTGGCTTGCATACTGCAAATTATGTGTGTGTGACTGGTGCGCATTCTTGTAAGCTTGCATTGGGTCATCTCGTCAATTTTTGAATTAGCAACTTAATTTTGACCCTTTATCCTTTTATAAAGTCAAAGCCTTTACCCTAAGATTTACAGGAGATGTCACGCCTTGTAACTTCAAACAGATAACATTTTAAAGAGTATCCTACATCAATTTCAAAATTATACTTCCAGATTTCTCTGTTCACCAAGTCAAACAAATGTATAAATTACAGCTGTTATAGCATTGCACAATATTAATGGGGCTATTGTGTATGAGAACTTATTTGTTTTTCTGATAATACCTAAGCTAAATATATTTCCTTAAATTTGAATTAAGGATTTTTTTTATCGGGGTACTACTAATTTTCATAAACCTGTTATTAAGTGTTGCAATAAAGAACCGGTATGGCAGCTTTACAAGACAATGAAAAATGAATGTGCAGCTATGCTGTAAAATAATATTTAAGGGATGGTGGCACAGCTGAAACTGTGACTAGACTTGCCTGCAGATATTTTAATAAATTTTGCCTTACTGCTAATACATTCTCAAATATTATTTATACATTTAGAAAAACTAAATTATGTCCAACAAACATCTACACCGATGATAGATGAGAGATGATACAGTAGATACCCAGCCTAAACAGGCCAAGACCATCCATATGCAGATGGTCCACACAAGTGTGAGACCAGATTTCCAAATTCTAGGCAAACATGAAGTATAAAATATTCTGCATTCCTTCATACTTAACATATATTAAATAAACTGATCTCATAGTGCATTGTATGCATGTGTTATTCAGTCTAGTTTGCTTCATTTCCCAAACTTTATAAATACAACTAGCCCATAATTTGCCACGGAGTTCAACTTCTTATTTTCATTAAACCAAAAGAATTCAGGATTTTTGTTCTGCATTCAGAGTGGGCTGAGACGGTCTAAGAGCTCGCTGAAGCTTGCACTGCCACGTCCTGCAAAACCACACCCATCCAGGTGAAATGCCAAGTTTAGGGAGTACCATTTCTGCTTGCATACATTTTAAAACTTTTTTTAAGCTGTCTGTGATGAGTCTGACTCATTCAGGTGTTATAGAAAACTGTCTGTTTTAGGGACAGGGGTGTTAGCATCAAAATTAGTCAAATAAAACAATGACTGGGAAGTTATCCTGTTGGCTTATTTTGGTGTACAATAATATACTACATACAGTAACTAGAATCAGAAGTGTATTGAGTTTCATTACAAATAGGCCTAATGACACAGTTGTAAGTTTTCTACGAAGAGGAGATATGCTTTTAGAAATGCACACAGCACAATTCAGGAAACAATCACTGCATAAATTAAGCTACAGTAGGCTACGTTTGTAAGGCAAGCTATCATTTCTGTGGCTATTAACATGCTGAAACATTCTTCAGACTTACAAGTGCAAAGCGGAACTGTGGAGCAATCTTAAATGCTGTGATATCTTTGAACAAGATGATAGCCCTGTGCAAACTGCTTTGAGTTTATACATTTTTAATTCAGTTTTTAGTTGTCAAGTCACATCACATGGCAAATATCAGTAAACTGTACATTTATAGACTCGGTCATTGTAGAAGAAAATTAATTTCCTAACAGTTTTAGTCTTATTTTATCTTGATATCCTCTTTCCTACTCCCTGATTAAGTTCCTATTATTTTCTCTGAATAACAAACTTTAGTGTTGTCTGTGTTAATGAAGTCTGTCTTTTCTATAGCTTGTCAAAACAATGCATTGTTCTTGGGTCACTGTTGGTGAGACCTTTTGTTAAAGGGCCGGAGCCAAATTCCAGTGGGTTCACAGTTAATTCAAATTAAGGACCGTCTATACCAGCTCCAGCAGAGTTAATCCCTTGTTTAAACAAAGGACTGCTTATCAGTAGTTTGAACACACCGTGTTGGGTCTATGCAAATCTACTCAGATAGTTTTGTGAGTCAATGCCTTCTCAGCTTTTGTTATTCTGTTGCTTTCTGTAACTTTTGTATAAAACCCTGACCAGAAAACTCATTCTGGTCAGAGAGAATCCTACAGCTTCTTGTGAGCTTCTTTCTCCACTGTGCAGTGAATAATACTCATCTGAACCAGCCACTGAATTGGACCTGAGAGAACTTTTTCTTTTACAATTTTGACATGGATTGCCTATAAAACAATGTGGATTTCAGAGGCAACACAATTAAGACTTAAGGTAGTTAAAAGAAGCTGTTACACAATGTTTAATTAAAAATATTCAATATAACAAGTGTGGTTCATACATCATTAAATCTGTGGTCCATATTCATAAAACATATTTACAAACTACATTCACTGAGCTACCTGTTACATTCCAAAAGCAGCAAAAGGCACTTCAGTGCAAAAGTTAATATACAGTCATTTGTAGAACGTGGCACAATTCCCTTTAGTCATTTTTATAAAGGATTTCTAACGGAGAAAACAGAATAATCTCTCATTTAGCTCAGTTAGTGTTTAGTTGTGTTTGCCCATTGATTAGATTAGATTCAGTAAAGTCTCGTGGCTTCATAAAGGCATATTATTAAATAAAGAGACAATCTGTGGAAATTCTAAGGATTAATGTTAAGGATTTTATGCACACATCCTGAGAGTTTCCCAACCTAACTTGAGAGACATTGTGGAGTTTTTTCAACATCTGCAGTCTTACTATCGCTCCTGACATAAACTGTATGAGCTTGCTCCTGATTTTTAACATTCGTAACATATTATTGCACAGATGGCTCTCCTCTTGGTTCACAGAAAGTGGCATATGATTGGACGGTGCTTACGGAGTGGTTTATGCCAGTAAACTTTAACCCTTAAAGTCTGTTCAGGCTTTCTATGCAACTTTCTGTTTAACGGAGGAGAGTTTTCTGTGAAGGAAAGCCTCGACGTGCGGCCAAATCTTGTTGGTTTCAGTCCCAGAGAAGATCTGTAGTACACCTTTACTCCTGCAAGGAAAAAGAAACACAGAAATCAGTTTTTTTTAATCACAGTTACTATGTAAACTGCTATTCTGACACAGCAATTAGAAAAATATGTGCACCACTTCGTCAGTTTTTAATGTGCAGAGATCTGTAACCACTAGCCTAATATGTGCTGTACAGCAAATAAAACATATTAAAACAGCAATCAAAGTAATTTTTCATCCTTTAAAGTGAACACTCTGTCCACTTCTATTCCCAGTCTGTACTTTTTTGTACTTCCTTTAAATGATGAACAGCCTCACAAACTAGCTAGCTAGCTAAGCACATCCCTAGGGTTTGAGGGAACACACAGTAATCTGTTTTACTGCCTAATTAGTCCAGAAATAGAAACTACGATGCATGTACTTGCAAACTGGGTCCACAGCCTCACAAGTCTAGTATTTGTACATTTTGAAATGTGTCTCTTACACAAGTTTTAGTCATGCGAGCAACTGTGAGGAATGTGTAGGGAGGACTTAAGGTGGTTCATTTATGTGGAGAACACTTCAGTGAGATATTACGCTGTAATGCAGTCAAACATCTGCCCATTTTTCCTCCAAAATAAGTAACTGTAATAAGCACATCTACATATACATAAGTAGGTGGACGTATTTTGATTCATGTGTACTACCTGTAATACTCTAAGACAGGCTCTGTCTGGGTTTCATAGGCCTTCAGTCTCCGTGTGACTGTGTCAGGTGTGTCATCGTCCCTCTGGACAAGAGGCTCCCCTGTCACATCATCCAAACCCTGGAGAAAACACATAAACACGTTAGTTAAAAACTACAACACTGTAACATGCTGTAATAGTACAATACAATTTTTTTTTGTCATTCCTGCTGTATACTAATGAAATACCTGAAAAAATGTGAAAAACCTGCTGAGACAGAGTTGCTTAAGAAATGCTTGAGGCACTGTAACTTCCAGCTATTGTACTAGTCAATAACCGTAGGATTTTTCCAGCCCAAACCCAGATACCGAACAGGAACTGGAATGTAAACACTACTCAAGAAAAAGCCACTTGCTAAAAGGAGCCACGAGGCTGATAATAGCAAAGCTGAATAATGTTGAAAGACATTATGTGGGCAGACTTAGTGATAGCACCATTTCTTGCATTTCAACTCTGTGTGACATGGCATCTCTATGTTGCCATTGTATACATGTACATGTAGGGTTTAAACATAAGCCAGAATAGCGCATTGGTCATTTCCCTAATAATGATCTCAAACAGAAACAGTAGCAGAAAGTATGACAGCGTTATATCTTTTACAGTATGTTGAGCAAAACTACAGGCCTGTTTTACAGCAGACATTTTGACTTGTCACAGTAGGAACAGCAAAGGTGTTACTAATAACATTAACGATGGCTCGGTTCTATTCAAGTTAAGTCATGACGGTGTAACAGTGAGCCAGCATTTACAATACAGGGACACTGAAACTGAAGCAGCTAAATGGAATTCAGCCATCATCAATGCTACTATTTACACCGGGGACATGTCAAAATGTTGAAAAAGGTCTTCATCTCATCTCTAAGTGGATTTCTGTCTTCTACATCATTTTGTGACACCACATGGGTGGCAAGCTTACGAGCTGACGTTTACCAGGTAATGTTTGACATGTTCATCATTTGAATTAAATTGAGCACGCTAACATTTGCTAATAAACACTAAACACAAAGTACCACTGAGGCTGATGGGAATGTCATTAGTTTTGCCGGTATTTGGTCATAAATTAAAGTACTGGACAAATAAAGATTTTGACTTGGTAGTGCTCGAGGAAAGGTCAGTAGGTTTCACCATCTGGGGAACATGAATGTCTTCACAAGATGGCAATCCATTCAATAGTTGTTGGACCGACCAACCAACAGACAAACATTGCCATATATGGAGACGCTAGCATGACTAAAATTCAGCAGCAGGTGTTTTGAACTGACTTGATCAGTTAGACAAGAAGGAAAAGTGAAAGTCTGTGTGTCTAAATATCGTGCTACTATCTCAAGACAATCTAAATAGAAACCTGGAGAGGTGAAGAACATTAATATTATGACCAGCTACAACCCTTCATCGTATCAGTCTACCCTCTTGTATATTTCAGCAGGAGATGCTGTTATGAAACTTGCATAGACTGGAAGCATGACAGTGTCTTCAGTTTACTCAGGGAGCTTGCACAGTCCCTAAAGAGCACTTCTTGGTTGCAAGGGAACAGCATGAATGTGCTATCCCAAAAGATCTGCATGAAGTTAATGATTCACATTTGCAACACTTGAGTTCATGCCTCAACCAATTCAAGTTGTTCTGAAAGCTTAACCCTTGTGTTGTCCTTCCGTCAACCTTGAAAAAAACACTTGTTTTTTCGACATTTTTTATGCCTTTTTTTCAGTTTGTTTTTGCTTTTTCCAACGTTTTAAATTGTTAAATTTTTCTTCTACACATTTTCACCACTTATTTCTACATCCCATATTTTCTGACATAAAACAAAAATTGAAAACGGGTCAATTTGACCCGAAGTCAACACAAGGGTTAAGTCAGATCTCTGGTACAAGATGTTACTGATGAAATAAACTGTTTTCACTATTACAGTAGTTTTTGAAGGTGAAGGTAAAGATCTAAAAGAAAGAAGAAATACTGGCATTTTAAACCCTTAACCTGATTGGTTCTATTCTGCTTTTTTTTATGTCTGTTTCTGTTACATTCTTCTCCCTCAAACAGGACTGTGAAGAGTAGACTGAAGCCAATGATTAACTATGAACGTGTTACTCATCCAGAGTGTGCAAGAAATCTAGCAGAAAACATGCTGCAAATCACTGCCACAGAAAGAACACTTACACTACAGGCGCATAGCTATGAATCATCCATCAGTTACACAGAAACAGGCGCTAAAAAACTTTGTCAACCTAACTGTATGTTATAGGCTATATGTATATATAATATATAATACTTACTGATAGACCTATCAATTGAGCCAATCAAGGGAGATATTAGCTTCATTAGTTATTTTCTTATAAATGTAAAAATAATGTTGGAAGGTCAAAAGCAACATGTAAAAGGACAAAAAGTCTGTAAAAGAGAACTTGGTAATGTCGATGCCAGATACTGTTTTCTACATAAAGTATTTGCCTGCGTCAGAGAGCTCTGTCTGTAGTCATGGAAACAGGATGCAGCATGCATAAAAATGATGCTGATCAAAATAACTTCAATAAAAATGATTTTACCTGAGATACATCTTCAAAAAAACGTATGTAGGAAAACAGTCAGAAACCCAATAGTTCCAATATCATGCATAAAAATGAAACAATCCTATTGTTTCTGTACTGATAATGTCTGAAAACCTTAACTTAAACAAGGAAGGAGTAATAGGTGAGAGGGAATGTATTTACGAGAACTTTAGGCGGGTTGAAATCTACGTTGTAGACTCTGCCGCTGGGAAGGTGAGTCCAGCGTGAGGTGAGCCTCTGTTTGATTGTGTGGAAAGGTACATTGAGGTTGATGACTGTATCCATGCTGTAGGCATCATCCAGAGCCTCGGCCTGGAATACTGTACGAGGGAAACCTGGTAGGGACGGATGGACAGAGGAAAGCAATGCAAAAGGTACAGGAAAGAAGGAAGGATGTTTAAAATAACTATACCACGATTTGAACTTAGTAGCATAAGAAATACATTTAAAAGACCATGAATTATCTTACAATTGTATTAAGATCTTTAACAAACAATGCTGATAATACTTTTTTGCTAACAATGGTTTCCCAGGAGAAGTTAGTGGTCCTACCATCAAGCAGCCAGCTGCTCTGGCCCATTGCTCTCAGGTCACTCAGGATAAGACGACACATGACGTCATCAGGTACCAGCTGACCCTGATCAATACAGGACTTCATCAACAGACCGAGCTCTGATAAACACACACACACACACACACACACACACAAAATTATTAGGGGATGCTGTTTATAACAATGTTTATAACACAGTTTTTTTCCCTAACAGAATTCTTGAATCTTGACTTTATAAAGGCTACTTGAACCACAGTATAAAAGATGAACTGTACCTGCTTGCCAAACACATCAATTACATCAATTTTCTCCAGTAAAAAATAAATAGCCTAAGCGTTTGTGCTGTATGTTTGTAGCCGTTTCCACCTTCAACGCTTCCACCCTGGCAGTTTTTGCAAAGGGTTCATCATTGTAAACACATCCTGTAGCAAATAATTATATAACACCACAGAACTGTTTTCGGGTAAAAAGAATCCAACATATAATATGTCATGCTGAACTACAGAGAACTGTACAAAAAGTTCAGTTTTTGCATTGTGGGTCTGAATACAACTTAATATATAACTTAATAAAATTGTTCTACTATAAAGCTACCTAATGGAAAATTTAACATGATAATCCGCATGAGAATTTCACTTCCTCTTTAATTGGTCAGAGTCCAGCTGAAGAAAGGAATTTGCTGACAAGCCTTGCAGAAATGACCTAAATGTGCTAAATACTGCTGTGATGTTACCATAAGAAAAAAAAAGCAAAGGGTAAAATTGACAATAAAATACATATGGCAAATAACTAGAAGTTCAGGAAGGAAATAAATGATTACAGTAATAACCGCTATTCTATGTTGATGTGACTGAATGGGTTGCTGTTTTCTCTCATATAACAAATGTAATACATGAAGATGGCACACCAGTATGCTTTGGGCCTGCAAACTGAACCCAGAACAAGTTCTCTAGAAAGCAAAGGCTTGTTGTATGGTTACCAGTTTATTAAGGCAGGTATCGCAGAGTGCAACTAAGGAGGATTTTGCTACTGATAAGCTCATTGTAATGTGCTATACATCCAAACAGACATTTTTAATGTTCAGTATGTCTTGTGAGAAGGTTTGAGAGGCAGTCTCAGGAATCTAAGGTCACTGGTCTGGTTCAGATCCATGGACTGTTCGGACAAATTCGAGCTGGGAAAGTCAGAAAGAACTGCTTTGACTGCTCAGCTGCCGACAATACAAGGATTTGGTGCAACTGAGGAGCTTGAAAATGTCTACACATGTACAGTATGTAAGTATAACAGAGGGGGGGCAAGTGTAAGTTTAAGTTTGATTGTATTGCACAACAGTCATTGCGGGAGACCTAACCCTAACCCCACTTTAACCTTGCATTACTGTCCCTCTGTTAAACAGCAGTGAAAACACACCTCTTCATCAGTAGGCCCTCCTCTCAAGGAACAAAGGTGCAGTGAAGTCCTTATCTTTACACCTCTCTTTATTATCACCCAAGGTGATATCGAGAAGTAGGTAATGTTGAGTTCAAGTGTTTCCAGTATAAACATAAAACAGCAGCCTCCATAACCCTGACAACCAACTGACCTTGGCTAAAAAAGAACACCGATTCTTCCATTCAACCTCGGTGCTATGCTATGTCACAGCCAGATAAGAAATCCAACTGCTTTAGGAGTGGTACTATTATCACAGCAGTCCAGAAAACAAACTTCAATGAGAGTATTTTTTTACCCGACAGTATAACTTCCTGTAGATTTCTTGTTTGTGTGTAATAATAATCTGCTTATGTTTTGAGCATGATAATAAAATGTGTAGTTTTTTTTTTTCTAATAGTGATAACGCCAAGAAAACATAGATTTAAAATAACACCTGAAATCTTGCCGCAGGCTCTTGGCTTCTAAAAACACGTCGACATAGAGTTCAGTTAAGATCACATCTGCCTTGATATGTGTTTGTGGACGTCACAATCTTACCGGTTTTAGCGTTGATGTTGGTTCTCAAAATGTCCCCACTAGAAATGTGTTTCAGTCCAAAAGTTTTAGTTATGCGCGCAGACACTGTTCCTTTCCCCGACCCCGGAGGTCCCATAATGACAGCACGAAAAATCCTTTGAAGAACCATCTCCGGACGATTATTTGTTCAAACTGAGTTTTTAATCCTTCCCATGAAACCGCTCTCTGGATGCTCAGACGAGACTCGGACACGTAGGCTAAGAAGTGCGCAACCGGGAGTAGGCGCGTCTTTATGCAGCCAGTCGAGACTCTCACTGGACCTTGACTTGTATTTCCCTGCAGAAACACAATGAGGAGAAGGAGGAGTATGAGGAGGAGGAGGAGGAGGAGGAAGAAGATGAGCAGCCAGCACAGTGGCATCGGGGCCAAAAGGAGGATAGCCTAGGCTACACCTCCCTGATAACGAAATGAGCTTCTTTCTCTGGCGTTTTGACGAAATTCCTCGTCCATATCACCGTTTACGGTTTACTGGAGATGTACATATTGTATAACACGGTTATGTAATTGATCTACGAAGGGAAAAAGCTTGTTGGCAAGGTTTCGGTGATTAATCCCTTCCCAGCCTAGATTCTCTCAGCGGACAGAGCTGCAGATTGGCAGGCAGGCTGGGTTGAACAACAACCAAAATGGTTTTTCAGCTTCTAAAACAAAAGAGAGGTTTTTAAAAGGAATTAAATACGGTTTGAAGACATTACTGATTAAATAACACATTCAGATAACGTCTACTGTGGGACTAGATTTAATCATTGTGTTAGTCTGTGTATTTAAAAATGATTTCAATTCACTTCATTTTATGCCAACTGCCTCTGTATTGAAGAAAGATAAAAGACAATCCTTACAGATAGGCTAGTGGTAGCACATTTGTTTACATTTGTATTACGTTTTGTGCCTTTAAGACGCAAAGATATAATTAAGCCACTCCCACTGTGCTTTAATACATGGCTATCTGACGCCACCTAGTGGCTCAGTGCGGCGACGTGCTCTTTAAAAAAACCCTTTTTGGCCCTCCTGTTTTGCCGTATCTTCACCTCCCATCAACGTTTTCCAGGACAAACACACGTGGATTTCCACTGACGCCAGGCAGAAACAACAATAACATGGCAAGCCACGGGCTCGCTTACGACGGCTGCAATTTCTTCAGACAGCGGCTAGTTTTATCCACACTCAGCGGGAAGCGTGTTAAAATAAAAAACATACGGTCTAAAGATGACAACCCGGGGCTCCGCGGTGAGTTGCAGCTGCATGTGGCGTCGCAGTTAGCTCGGTAGCTATCGTGCTAGCTGTTACGCAGTTGGGAGTGTGTTGTATCACTGGTCGTCAGAAGTGTGGAAACGATGGACAGTAGTGTAAATGTGAGATAAATAAATTTTTACTTCACTGTATAAAGTTATGTCGGCGTTGTACCGGTCAAGAGCATTGAATCGGTTTTTGCAGAGCTCTTTGTGACATTATTAGAGGGACCTATCTTGGCATATGTGAGTGAGGATCTTCAGAAGTTCCCACAATAGATGCTAGCATACTTTAATCAACTTTTTGTACTCTAGCTATATGTTTTGGTGCTGTGTGCAAAAATCATTAGTTTGCCCCAACATACTTGTTGAGGTGTGTGTGTGTGTGTGTGTGTGTATATATATATATATATATATATATATATATATATATATATATATATATATATATATATATATATACTTTGATTTTCATCCACAGATTCTGCTGTTGGAAGATGTTTGGTTGGACTAACTGAATATTTGTTCTGCTTGCCTTCTCCAGATTTTGAGGCCAGCCTCATCAGACTTCTAGACAAAGTGACCAATGGCTCCAGAATAGAGATTAACCAAACAGGTGAGTGGTATCTTTAGGATATGATTATATAGTGCGTTTACCTTTGTCACAATCTGTGTGGTTTATCTAATTACTGTCTACTGTCAGAGGATAGCAGAGTAATTTCAGTGTTGTTCAACACCAGCAGATGGACCCAGGTATAATTATATGATTTTAGTTATTTAGTGTTCAGTATTCTCGCTTTCATCATTCTTTTTACATCTCGTTTTTGTTCTTTTTGTGTGTGGCAATGATGTTAATATCAACTGTAGTGATATTCGGTGGCTGGACTCACCCACTATCCCTATGTGTCTGTCTTCGCAAGGTACTGTGTTATTCTACCAGCCTGGCTTGTTGTTTGGTGGCTCTGTAGAACATGACTGTAACTTGCAGCGCTCGGTTGGCTACTATCTGGAGGCCCTGCTCATGCTGGCTCCATTCATGAAGACCTCTCTTAAGGCCACACTGAGGGGAGTCACCAATGATCCCACTGACCCAACGGTGAGGACACACCTGCATGCGTTTGATCACCTTCTATTACTTTTTGTTTATTAATTGTGTTCCTTTTGGATTTAATTGTGATTTATGTAGCTCATGATCACACTGGGTGGGTGGAGCGTAAGCATTCCTCTGCAAAACATGTAAACGCTTAGATTGAATTTCTGGGTAAAAGGCACACCTCCCAAATCCAAATGTGCACTGCCCTCTAGTGCACACATCATTTCATGCAATTATATGTCAGTTCAGATCAACGCTTTAGGTGTCTTTACAAACTGCATATTTGATATCTGAGGTGGAGAGTTTTTGAAACTAACATAATAGGTCCGAGGCATAGTCAGGTTTTTATATCAAATCAGAAGTTTGTATATTGACTTGAAAAAGTGTGAAAATGTTCAGTTTATGGTTCACGTTATAAATTTGAAAATGCAGTCTGTTCTCGTTGTGACACCCATTTTGCCTCTGAGTTTATTTGCATGTTTGATGTGGTGTTACAGCAGATCAGCCTCAGTCATCTTTTTATTTTTTGCTCTGAGCTGCATTGTTTCAAAGTGTATAAACCACAGATGAGAAAGCAAAAGCATTGGAGACACTGGTGAGAGGTGTTCTCATGGAAACAGTGTGTTGCTGTGATGGGAAATGGTCCATCAGAGACATTTTCAACCCTGTGAAGATGCAGAAGCATGTTTTAAGGATGTAAACACTCTGTCTCCTGTAGGTTGACATGCTGAAGTCCACAGCTCTCCCTCTGATGAAGAAGTTTGGTATTGATGGAGAGGGCTTTGATCTCAAGGTGAGGACATCATGTTGGTCTGTTGATAAGCATGGTGTAATGTTGTACCTCATAGTGCTGCTCGAAAACAAGTCAGTCTATTCTCTCTCTCTCTCTCTCTCTCTCTCTCTCTCTCTCTCTCTCTCTCTCTCTCTCTCTCTCTCTCTCTCTCTGTGTGTTGCTGCTCCCTCAGGTGGTGAAGAGGGGTATGGCGCCTGGTGGAGGAGGAGAGGTAGTTTTCACATGTCCCGTCCGCAGGACCATCAGGCCAGTGCAGCTGACTGACCCAGCAAAGATCAAAAGGATCAGAGGAGTGGCGTATCCTTCTCAGGCTCACAGTCATGGCCCTTTTTTAATCTATAAACAAAATTGATGTGATACACATTGTTATTTAAAAGCCTTTTTCACAGTTCAGTCCTATTGTATTTTGTTGTCTAATATAGATATTCAACAGGGGGTCCTCAGAGTTAGTACAGGGGGGCCTCCAAATTATGTTTTGAAAGTTTGTTTTTTCAAAAAAGTCTGAAAAGATTAACTAAAATTAATTTTACATTTTAATACCAAAGGTAAATTGGCCTATTTGTGAAAAACAAACAAACATGTAATGTACACATTGAGGATAAGCTTACTATAGCTAAGGTAACCACTGTGGCAGCCATACAGTTAAGCTTAAGGAGTCACCGCCATTCATTTTCATCCATCCGGCCCAGTTTAATGAAACTTAATTTTATACAGTACATGTAGTAGGGGGTCCCTATTCGGTCTCTCTTTTAGCTAAGGGGTCCTTGGCCTAAAAAACATTGAAGACCCTTGGTCTAATCTAATGAACATGTTCTTGAGCAATCCTTTTGTTTATAAAATATCAAAATAGTAAATAATCAGTTTCTCATGCTTATAATCTCCCAAAGCCTAATGTGACTGCTTCAGATGTCTTGTTTTATCTGACCAACAGTCAAAAACCCATATATATATATATATATATATATATATATATATATATATATATATATATATATATATATATATATATATATATATATATATTATATATGTTAAATGTTAATAAGCAGATAAAAGCAGCAAATCCTCACATTGGAGAAGCTTGAACAAGTACATTTTTGGCAATAATGAATGACAGAAACTAAACTCTGTCCATTTCTCAAGTTTGTGCTCCTTTCAGCCGTTAAACTCACTGCCGTATGAGTCATCAAAGGTCCTTGACCGTCTAAACCCAGATATTCGGTTCGAGTTTCTCCTCAGATGGCTAACAGGATAGTGGAGTCAGCCAGGGCCGTCCTCAACCAGTTCATTCCAGACATTTACATCTACACCGACCACATGAAAGGAGCCAACTCTGGCAAGTGAGTATCTCAACATTAATGTA